>NC_057813.1:189893018-189900484 GCF_018294505.1 Triticum aestivum | reverse complement strand
AGAGAGGGGCGTGGGGGCGACGTGTCGCGCTCGGATTGGCCGAGGGGCGGCGGCGGCGGACGTGTCCGGCGCCGGGCGGACGTGTCCGGCGCGCGGAGGAAGAAGGGGCTAGGGTTAGGGGGGATTTTCATCCGCGAATTTCGGGGGAGAGGGCATATTTATAGGTAGAGGGAGCTAGGAGAGTCCAAATGAAGCACGGTTTTCGCCCACACGATCTTGATCGAACGACTGAGAGCATAGAGGGGAGTTAGATGGGTTTTGGGCCAGTTTGGAGGGGGTGTTGGGCTGCAAAGAGAGAGGGGCTTTACGGTTACCCGGTTAACCGTTGGAGTACCAAACGACCTTCAAATGGCACGAAACTTGACAGGCGGTCTACCGGTGCTATACCAAGGCCGCTTGGCAAGACTCGGTCCATTTCGAGAACGTTTAACACCCACTCACAACGAGATACGAAAAGGGGAATGCCGGAGGGCATAGGAGTGCCGGATCGCAAAACGGACAACGGGGAAAAAGCTCGGATGCATGAGACAAACACGTATGCAAAATGAAATGCACATGATGACATGACAAAATGCAACACGCAAGCAAATGACATGGCAACGACGGCGAATAACTGGCAGACACCTAGCGCCTCGGATCCGGGGCGTTACAACACTCCACCACTACGAGAGGATCTCGTCCCGAGATCTAGGATGGCACCGGAGGGAAAACGGAAGAGGAAGAGAAGGGGTAAACTAAGTTGCTTCTTCGACAAACGAGTGAAAGCACGAACCTTGAGAGGTTGAGCAATTAGAGATGAACGAGATTGCAAACAATCCGTTAGAAAAGAGGAACAAGGAACATTCGAGAACCTTGTAGGTTTAGTGATGAGATAGATATTGAAACCACTCCGGTTAAAACTAGATGGAGAAGGAATAAGATTGATATAATTTGGGCAGCACTCCGGTTGAGGAAGGAGGCAAAACTTGATAAGATGAAAGAACTTGAATGAGACTACAACACTCCGGTTAAATGGATAAGCACGAAAAGAACACGATCCTCACAATTCGAGATGATGAGTGAAAAGAGCAACATCACAATGCCTCCGGGAGAAAGAATAGAAGATAGATCATTGGAAAGAAAAGAACGGAGAAGAAAATGACAATTTCTGCCACAAATGAACTTGGAAAACATCCTTGCAAAGAAGGATTGAACGGAGTTGTTGAGAAAATCAACAACGAAAGAATAAACTTGTTGTGGACTTATGGATAACATCTCAGAAATCATGAGGTGATAACCGGCCACAAACGTAAATGATAGGATAGCTTAGAAGAACGAAGAAATGCAAAACTCCACTTCAAAAGAAAATGAAGAATTAATTGCACTTCGAAAAGCAAGAAGGAAGGATGCTTGAACTCCTTGAACAAGAATCTTGATGAACACTTGAGAAATGAATTAAATCATGAAGAATCACCAAGAAGAACTCCGGTAACGAAAGGATGATAGAAAGAAAGAGAAGTTGGAAACACAAGGTGAAGCCTTGCAATGATTTAGATGGAGCTTCGCGATGATATAGCTGAGAGAACTTGGAACTCCGGAAAAGAAAAGATGAAAACCACTTGGAACTAGAATTTATTCATCATGAATAATCTCCGTAAAAAGAAATTGAGTCACCTCGAGGAAATAAGAATAAGATTTATTGTATGCCTATCATTCATCAAATTAAATTGATGACAAGCAAAGGATTTCGCATACTACTTATTCCTCTTGAAAAGGATTCAGAAGGGACATAGCACAAAGCTTGAGAAGGTCTTCATGAACCACCGGTAGGATTGGAAAGAACGAATGGATTAAAATGATAATCAAGGAAAAAGAATCTTGAACGAACCACCATTAGAATTCGAAAATGGAATGACGAAAGAGAATGAATCACCGGGAAGAATTAGAAGGAACAAATATGTTAGAGGGGATTTAGATGCAAAAGGACAAGGAGATCATGAGCTGATTAAAGAACACTTGAACGAGGCACCGGGATAATTAGAGGACGATAGCTGGAATAATGAGGGCAAAGAATTCTTCTGGAATGATGACCTCCGGTGAAAAGAAATAGAAATCAACTCCTGAAATACTCCGGATAGGTAAGAACGAATATCTGACAAACTGAAATAATTCGAGAGGATGATATGAAGCTAGAACCACGAATCTTCGGGAGGACGGACAAGGTTGAGAGGAAAAACTATTCTTCGATCTTCAAAAGACGACGAGAAACACCACCAAAATTACTTAGATACTCCGGAAGAATGAAAAGCGAAGAGGTTGAGCCAATAATGAAATGATTTGAAATCGATCTCGAAGAAGGCATGTGACTGATGTAATCCATTCTTACTTCACACTTTGAAAAGAATTGAGAATAACTCCGGGGGAATTAGAAGAGTCAGGTAAGATCCTGGGAAAAGACCTGTGGGTTAGGGCCCACTCAGAAAATACACCATTGAACAATTTAGAAGAGGGATTGCACCGGTAGAATTAAATAGCTTGAATGAGATAACAACCTCGAAATATCTTGTACGGATTGAGAATGGAAACACAAGTCTTCTGAGATATCTTGAGCACTCCAGAACAAATGAATAGCGAGAAGTGAAAGATTAAGAGGTGCACTGGCATGAGAAAGCATTTGACACAAGGAAAGGAATATGATCAACGCTGAAAGCTTGAAATTACTTCACCGGAGAAGAATACGAGAATGAAGAATGATGAACTTGAAACTGTTGAGCATCTTAACGAGGGATCACTGGATCAAAACATTGATTGAAAAGAATGAAGAGACTTCACATAAATAAAAGGATACATGATTAAGAAATTTGAGTCCTTGAAGAAAAAGGGTGGGAGGGCGGGGAAAACAAAGACAACTTGGGATGGATGAAACAAACACCGTTGAGAAGAACTGATAATTGGTCTTGCGAATGTTGAAAATGATTGGAACCACTTGAAGAGAAGCACACCGGTTGGAAAAGAATTAACATGACGACCTCGATGATCAAGAAGGATTAGTATTCACATAGCAATATGAGAACACCGTTTAGGAAAGGTATGGAATCAACATTTGACTTCGAAGCAACTCGAGTACCACAACTCAAAACAAAACAAAGGATTTGGCTTGCAGAGTAAGCCGGAACAAATACATATGATAGAGATTTGCCCAATCCCATATTGTATCATGTGTCTGTTGGAAAGATAAAACTAGAGCTACTTGAATTCCCACCTATAAAACTCCCGAAACTTTCTGGTTATGCAATCTGGTGTTGGGGATACAGGGGAAGCAATATATCTCACCCAAACTAACAATCCCTACATCCAGCTGTATCCATCCGTCAACACATAACCAAGAAACCTTCGGAAATCGTGTACCTCAACCTTCGAAAAGCATCCGTTATATGAGCTATGGCAATACTCCCGAACTCCCCAGTACTAGGTGACGTCGAGGTTATCTCACCAACAACTGCATAAAAGAGATTTTCGATGTCGGCAAAACTCAGGTATTCCAGAACTGCAACGATAAAATTGTAACGACAACACCTCAGAGCTCGACTCCCCGGGTCAAAGCCACATAAATATATAGGAGGCACCAAGAACAATGTTCTTGTCACAAAACCATCGGAATGATTCCAAGATACCCGCGTGATCCAAATTTTTTTTAGTGAAATTTAAGGAGAGGAAAGACAAAACATCTACGTCAGGAGACCTCACCAGAGCGGCGAAGGGGCTGAGGAGTAAAAAGAATCATACTCTCCGATATATATAATCCTAAGACTCAAAATAGTTTTCTTCTAGACTCAACAATGGACAACAGTCAAGGGGGCTCCTATGGTCGGTCGAGGCTCTGATACCAACTTATCACGCCCAATATGCGACCCTATCCAAAAGGAAATCGATGGTCCCACCAAGGATAGACCCGCATATTGAAACGCTTTTGCAAGGTGGATATCATTACATCAACATTACATAATAGATGGGGATACATACATAAGGCATACAATGCCACACGAATACAACATTACATCATACATAAGAGCATCATCCGATTACGGATGAAACACAAACAGAAACTCAAACGACATCCACCCTGCTAGCCCAGGCTGCCGACCTGGAACCTATCCCTTGATCAAAGAAGAAGCAGAAGAAGAACTCAACGCAAGCAAGCATCGCTCTCGTGTCATGATCATCGCATAACCTGTACCTGCAACTGTTGTTGTAGTAATCTGTGAGCCACGAGGACTCAGCAATCCCATTACCATGGGTATCAAGACTAGCAAAGCTTAAAGGGAAAGGAAGGGGTAAAGTGGTGAGGCTACAGCAGCGACTAAGCATGATATGGTGGCTAACATACGCAAATAAGAGCGAGAAGAGAGCAAATGGAATGGTCGTGAACTAGTAATGATCAAGAAGTGATCCTGAACTCCTACTTACGTCAAACATAACACAGAAACCGTGTTCACTTCCCGGACTCCGCCGAGAAGAGACCATCACGGCTACACACGCGGTTGATGCGTTTTAATTCGGATCTGGTGTCAAGTTATCTACAACCGGACATTAACAAATTCCCATCTGCCTATAACCGCAGGCACGGCTTTCGAAAGATTATACCCTGCAGGGGTGTCCCAACTTAGCCCATGACAAGCTCTCGCGATCAACAAAGGAATAGACCTTCTCCCAGGAAGACCCGATCAAACTTGGAATCCCGGTTTACAAGACATTTCGACAATGGTAAAACAAGACCAGCAAAGCCGCCTGATGCACCGACAATCCTGATAGGAGCTGCACATATCTCGTTCTCAGGGCAACACTAGATGAGACATCCTACGAGTAAAACCAGACCTTGAGTTGCCCCGAGGTGGCCCCGCAGTCTACTCGGTTCAGACCAACACTTAGACAAGCACTGGCCCAGGGGGGCTAAAATAAAGATGACCCTCGGGTTGGCCGACCCAAGGGAAAGGATAGGTGGTGGTGAGACAAATGGTAAAACCAAGGTTGGGCCTTGCTGGAGGAGTTTTATTCAAAGCGAACTGTCAAGGGGGGTCCCATAAATCACCCGACCGCGTAAGGAACGCAAAATCCGGGAACATAACACCGGTATGACGGAAACTAGGGCGGCAAGAGTGGAACAAAACACTAGGCAAAAGGCCGAGTCTTCCACCCTTTACCAAGTATATAGATGCATTAATAATATAAGAGATATTGTGATATCCCAACCAAAATCCTGTCCACCATGGAGAAATCTTCAACTTCACCTGCAACTAGCAACGCTATAAGAAGGGCTGAGCAAAAGCGGTAACATAGCCAAACAATGGTTTGCATAGGAAAGGTGTCAAAGGTTAGAGGTTCATGGCAATATGTGATGGCTCGATAAACAGGTGATAGGTAGCGCAGTAAAGCGATAGAACGAAGCAACTAGCATAGCAATGATAGTAGTGAGATCTAGGGTAGCGGTCATCTTGCCTGAAATCCCGCAAGGAAGAAGAACGAGTCCATAAAGAAGACGAATGGATGAAGCCGAACCAAGCGTAGACAAACGAATCCTCACGATCGCAACGAAACAGTAACTATCGAGAAGAAGCACACAACATAGTAAACACACCACACATAGACAAGACATGATGCACAACAAGCATGATGCATGACCAAGATACATGAAGCTACTCATGGCAAGAGATGATGCAAACAAGAGCAACACATCAAGGCAAGTTTAAATGAGGCCGGGAACAACATATCACAATTCCGGGAAGTCCTCATATGCATATTTCAAAGTTAGTCCAGATCTGAATAACCATTATGTTCAAGTAGTTAAACAGCAAGTTAAGATGCACAAAGATGATCTACACGAGATTCTAGTCAAGTTACATATAAAGTTCATTTAGTTCGGAGCTACGGCCTAGAAGATATGAGCAAAACAAGTTAAACATGGCATTGATGCAAAATGCACACAAAAATCAAGCAAACATCTCAAAACAAGGATGCAACATGATAATATGAAACTACATGCAATTCTAAGCCAGTTTCATATAGAGCACACTCAAAACGGGGCAACGGTTCAACACATGCACACTAAACAAGTTTAAAGGACAAGCTGTCCAAAACAGCAACTAGGCATATTGCAAGCATCAAAACAATATGCTACATCACACCAACATGATAACAAAAGGCATGGACATGATGTACAGGTAAAGCACAACAAAACATGAACACTGAGCTATATCTAGAAATCACTAGAACATGCTCAAACACACATGGTAAGATTGCAAGTTTTAACAATTTCAGACTTTGCAGAAAATAACAGCACGATGCAATGTGTAGAGCTATCAAACAACATGTTACAGGAACTTATCATGGCAAACAAAGGCATGGAATGAATCTACTAATTGCATAGATCAAAAGTTCCTTACTGACCATAAGCCAAAAAGGGTCAGAAAATATGATGGCACCCACGTAAACATAGCAAGTTTTTATTACAGATTCATACATGGCAGGAACATAAATATGAAGGCATGTAGATGAGCTTGTGCAACTCACTACAGAGCAAAACATGGCATGGCAAGGCACCCAACAGTAAGAAGGCATGTTTGTGTAGCAAACCAAGTCAAGAACAAGTTCATAGCATGCAAGGATCAACTATAGCAAGTTTGGCCGAATTGAATAACACGTAAACTATCTGCCAGGAAACAATTTGAAGCAAAAGTAGAGCACGAAAATGACATGCTAGAGTACTCCATAATTGCAACCAGGACCATGGATGGATAGAGCAAAACCATGTTTTCAAAACACCCTTACTGAAGTATCTCAAATTATGCATGGATCTCTCTGTAACAACATGTTTACATGGCATCAAATTTACAGCAGAACAGGGACTAAAATCAGCATTAACACGAAGCCTAGTTTGCATGCTTGTGCTAGTAACCAGATTGATCACAAAAATACATGGTAAGCACCTCTGTAAAGAAGACATAGCATAGTACAAATCACATGTAGGAATCAACCTCATAGGATGCACACATCAATCATGGCAAAAATGACAAAAGAGCTCGTTCTGATAACAGACAGCAGAAAACAAAATGAAGCACTCTTGCAACGATGATTCAGGCATCAAGATAACCTCAAATGAATATGATGCAATGGAATGAAATGATGTACTCTTTGAGTCGAACAATTTGACATATTATACACGCAAAACGGAGCTACGGATGCAGAGTTACGGCAGGTCAAACATGGCATGATTTTTACTGAAATTAGGGACTTGGCAGTTTTCGGAGGGGGGGGGAAGTCAACCTGCGGGCACGCGAACCGAGGTTCACCGGATTCTCACCGGAGTTGGGGGAACAGGCGCCGGAGCTGGGGGAGAGGCTGGAGGAGGCTGGACCTGGCCCTCCCGTGGCCGGATCTGGCCGGGGCGACGGACGGGGCGCGCCGGGGAGCTGCAGCTCCGGCGAGGCGGC